>NC_059336.1:99756665-99784165 GCF_018350155.1 Leopardus geoffroyi | reverse complement strand
GGACAGGCACCTGCTCTCTGCTGTCCTATCTATGCTGAAAGTGACAATACATCCCGGGCCCTTACTATGGGTCAAACTCTGTCCTAAGTGCTTTCTGTAGGTTATTATCTCTTTTAACTCCTATGAGTTAGGTCATATTACTAACATTTTACAGGAAGAGGAAGCTGAAGCAGAGGTTAAGTGACATGCTCAAAATCTTAACAGCTGTCAAGTTCAAAACCACTGGATGATTACATCTATGGCTCAGAGACAAATGAAAAGATCTAAATTTCAGAACTTGAAGCAAAAGGATCTGAAAAGTAATTACATAAAAGCCATTAAATTCACACTGAAAGGAAATGACTGATGATACACAGAAGACTACCTACACAGTGAGCAAAGCAGAGACATATAGCCTGAGATCCCCAACACTTTGGAGAGCATGTAATTGCAATATTACCGTTTTTTTTTGTTTTTTTTTTTTTTCTTTTTTAAGACGATTAGGAGTCACATGCTCTACTGACTGAGCCAGCCAGGTACCCTATAATATTATTGTTTTTATTTTTAGTAAATAACTGAGAAAATATTTCATTCCTAAAAAGTAGATAAAATCTGGTACCAGGGCTAGATCTCCTAATGTGACAAACTTCATTTGGGATCTAAAAGTAACTGCAAAGCTTGTGAAGATCTTCAAACTGGGAGTTAGCCAGTTAGCTGACTCTATTGCCAAAAAGACTGAAATCTGACCCAAGCACTGCAACAATAATTTTCTAAAAGATCCACAATTTGGATCCCAAGGCAACGGTTTCCCCACGATGAGTTCCAGGGTGCCATGAACAGAACTGTGCCTGGTTAAAGAGGCCAAAGATAAGGCTTGGGCCCCACATAGATCACATACGGACTATGTGACCAGAGACCAGGTTTTTTCTTTGGAAATACTACAGCCTTGAAGCTTTCCTCCCCTTAAAGATTCATAATGCATATTAGTATAGTTAAAGTTCTGAGAAGCCCAATAATAAATGAACTACTTTTGTTAGTTTTGCCCAAAATTGTTTGTCAAGAAAAAACCCTGAACATAAGTAACTCTACATGTTCCTTAGAATATATAAAGTCCCAGGTAACGTTTTTCTGGAAATACTACCTAAGACAGATCTTACCAATCAGGATCAAATGATACAGTGAAAGGTAGGAAAAGTGGTCTGTAAACTGTAAGATATGTGCAACGTACTGTATCAGATGACAGAAGGGGCCCTTCAAGAAGCTATGACCAGAATCCAGGAAGGCTGCTCAGAGGCCACCCACACCACGCCCTGGGAGTTGGGTGTGGTGTAGAAGAACTACAGAGAGAAAAATCCCAAATCAAGCCCACTGAGTTTCAGGCTAAAGAAAAAGAACGGGCCAAGCATCAAGGGTGAGAAGATGTCTTTTCCAAAGACATTCATTCATTCCACCCATAGTCAGTGAACTCTCAGTGGATATACACTTTGTCAGGTCTCCTGTTTGAGGTAAGTATCTAGACCTGCCAAGCTGGAAGACCCAAAAAGGTAAGGCTACATGGTAGCAAGGGTAGCTCCATCTGTGGCTCTGCGGTTTATGTTGAAGCAACATTTTCTGGTAATCACCAAGCACAGTTACTGTCTTTGCAGAGATAATCCCAAGGTAAATTCCCCCACCTGAAACCTCCTCCTTAGCCCCTAACAAATGAGAATAATGGGAACCATTAATTGGGCCTTTATTATATGTCAGATACTGAGCTAGACCATACATATACCAATATTCCATTTCATCCTCAAAATAATTCTCTTTCTCATGAGGCAAAACTCATAGGCTGTTGATGATAAGATTGAGGTATAGAGAAGTGATTTGCCAAAGGTCTGAACTAGGTAGTGGCAAACCTGGGGCTCTAGACAGGGGTCCGCAATCATTTTTTATTCTGCATCCAAAACATATTATTTATAACTAGGCACAGGTGCCACTGTACCAACATTGACATTTACAAGTATGATATAAATGAAATATACAGAGAACTAATATTGTCTTCTAGCATCAGTTTGGAGATAACTGATACATTACACTGCTTTTCTCCTTCACTTCCCAGTTTTTACTTCATATTCCTCTATGCTCTGTTAAAGGCCCAGATTAGTCCAGGTTCATTACCTGTTGAGCCTAAGTCTTCTCATCACTGCTCTTTCTAAAATTCCTTATGTTCTTAAAAGTCACATAAAATGCCGACAGGCTTGGGAGAAAAAGATGTTCAGTTGCTGATGGTAGTTTTCAGAAGCAGGTAAGAACTCCATTCCATCCAGTAAAACCATTTACTGTATGTACTGCACACAGTATTTTTTGCGTTATGGTAAAAATTTTTGAAAACTGTCACTTTTGTTTGTGCCAATTTCAAGAACTTAAATCCTGCTTCTTTAGAAATTCTCAGGAGAAAACCACTATGTTGTGAAATCCTCTCCCCTACCTTTTATGTTTCACAGCTGACTGAAACTGGCAATAAAAGGAAAGCAATGTTAATTATGACAAGAAAGATACCTAATATGCCCCCAGAATGTAATGAGAATGGTGTTTCAGTTGTATGGGCAAAACGGGGAAAAATTCACATGAGATGATAATTTACTGTCAGAACGAGACCACTAGCAGTGCTGTGTTAACCACTATTCTTCATATTCTCGGGGAAATACTGAACATGCGGTTTTGCGGAGAGATCGTGAGTTTCAAGGGTCGGATCAAACACAGCCTTTAAGAACACGGACAAGGCACAAGAGAGAAAAGATCATTTCAGACCACGTGGCGCCAGCCAACCACTGCTTGTCAAAGTTGTGTGGACAGACGAGCTACCTTGTTAAAAGAAACTGGGAATTGTGGACAGTCTGCGGACTGCTTTCCGTGTTGGCGATGTTGGTCGCTGCCGTGGACTGCGTGATCGTGGTGGTGACGCCGCTCGTGTTAGCGCGCCGGGTGGCGTTGCGGGCGGTCTCCAGCTGCTGCCGCGCCGCCTGCGCGTGCTGCCGCTCCAGCTGCAGCTGCATCTGCAGCTGCTGCAACTGCGAAGCGGAAGGGCCCGAAGAGTTAAGCTGTCCTCCCGCGGACCGCCTCACTCCTGACAGCTGAGACAGCAGCTCTGCCAACGGAAACGAAGGGGGTTAATGTCTCGTTAGATGCTGCGGGAAACAAAAGGCTGAAGGTCGCGCTTTTAGAGGAGCATTAAAAACGATGGCCAACAGGCAGGTGGGTATCCATGGCAACATAAAGTTCAGCTGGGAGCTCAGCACCTTTCCTTTTATTAAAGATTTTATTTGTAGGTCGTAATCTCTACACTCAACGTGGGTCTTGAATTTAACAATCCCAAGACCAGGAGTCGCAAGCTCTACTGACTGAGTCAGCCAGGCGCCGCCCCTCGGTACCTTCTAGAATGCCTCCTGGAGGTAGCGGCTGTTGTGCATGGAGAATGCAAATCCATGAATATTAACCCACATACAATTATTTTTAAGCAGAACATAACAGATTGTTGCTTAATGGACTAATTTAGTTATACTTTCTCTTAATATTGTAGTAAATTAAAGTGGATCATCTGCTGGCCCAATCATAATATAAACCTTCTCCATACAAGCTCCATGAAAGGAGGGGTCAAGTCTACCATTTATACTATTCCAGCTCCTAGAACAGTGCCTGGCGCATAGTAGGCCTCAAACATTTACTCATTGATTAAATGATGATCCGAATTACATCCAAGAGGCCCAGATCATTTCTATCTGTGACCCTTGCACCACTCACCTTTGCCTTGTCTCTGGTACTTTCTGGTACTGTCATTTGAGAGTCCTGGAGTACCACTGGACTATCACTGGTGATGTTCAGTAAGGCTGACTGGCTCCTGACTGTACAGCCTAGTTAGTGGCCTGTTACAATCCAGACTCTCTTCTTTCGATAAGGTTGAACTCATCAAGAGCAATGTGGACCTTTGTCCCTGAGTCCGCATCTAAGTAGGGTGCAGGAAGCGCCTTGTCCCACATGGGAGAGTTCCACCTAGCTTACATGGAATTACGTGGAATTGTCTGCCTTACTAGCAAATACTCTTCATCGTTAAAATTCTTTAACGGGTGTTTCTGTTTTCTAGCTCACTGTTGTTTTATCCCACAGGTTCTTACACCATTCTTTCATACAGCCTACAACTAAAATAAACTAATTTCCATCGGCAGAAAAAATTGGAAAGAATTTCTCACTTTTGAATTTTGTTTCCAGAAATGAACTTTTACAGCCTACTAACAAAGAGAGTAGGTAAATATTCCCTTTGGGATGAAGAAGTATTTTTTAAAATCCCCAAAACTCAGTTCACAGGGTTTATTGCACATCCAAATGCCCAAAGCACATTTGGAATTTAGAGGTTGTATCTGTAGGTCTGTACATTTTTAAGAACATTTTATGAGTAAAACTGTTCCTAGTTTGTACCACAGATCCACACTTACCAGCGTCCCAGGGTGTTCTGCAAGGTGCATCACGATTTTCAGGCACATATTCACCATGCGCACACATTTCAGAACTTGTACAGGCTTCCCAGAGTCTTACCTTAGCCTGTCTGTGTTTCGTGCATCTTACAGTCTCAGGCTACTGTGATTTCTGACATTGTATTTTCACCTCCAACCTCTTTGCTCTGCTGCTGGCTTCCCAGGTTGGTCATGTACTAAGCCCAGAGGACTTGGCTATGAACTACATATTCAAATGTTGTCATTTTTTAAATAAGATTTTCTCAAGCTACTGAAACACATACTTTTCAGTATGTTCCCTAAGAGTATAGTTCTCAAATCAAGGCAAGAACAGAGAAACTCCTACTTTACTTTCTTCTATGAGAAGAGCTTAATTCTCTAGTCTTGTCAATTAGTTTTATTATCTGTGTGCTTGTGGGGGTTGAACCATGGAACTCTGAAAGTCTTCCGACTCTGAAATCTTTGATCATTTTCTTGGGTTTCAATACAGGCCACAAATAGAACCCAGAGCCATTTCTTAGTATCTTCTGCTCTAAGTGCTTAAAGAAATGTCAAAATGATATGAACTACTTTATGTTGCCCACTTTTAAAATATTTCATACTAATAAAATTTGGGGGAGTTCTGTGAAGGAATGTAGGAGCATGATGAGAGACTAAAACCACAAATTCCACCAAAACATTTAAAAGGAAGGCCCCCTCCCGGGCCATTTCCTTTATTAATGGGAAACTAACTTACCAGCTATAGGATCCATGGCCTCCCTATTGCTTGGAGAATATGAACTCTGAGAGGAAGAAAGTCCACCAGTAGAACTGCTAGTAAAGTGCATGTTTGATCTACGAGCACGAGGACCTCCTAGTCCCCGGCCAGGGTGAAACATTCTACGTACATGTCGAACACCACTCGATTCATCGTAACTCCAAAGTTAAGAAAAGAACCCAAGTATTTCACAGAAAGAAAAAAAAAAAAAAATCACTCGAGCCCCTGTTAGACAGACATGCAGATTTCCTAAATTGTAAGCATTTAAAAATAGCACATTTCATTTAGAATGCAAACATCACAACCATATCTACAAGGGCTATTAACGCTAAAAAAAAGACACTCAAATATAAAGCAACATGTGAGTGAATGAGTGAGTGAGGAGTGAGTGTGTGTGTGTGTGTGTGTGTGTGTGTGTGTGTGTGTGTGTGTTTTCAAAGGGAAAAATGTTTTTCCAGATAGGAACAAATTTCTTCCTAGCCTCCAGCGACAATAACCGGGTGGGGTAAAGGGCACCACTGGGTCAGACTCCCAAGATAAGGCATCGCCTTACCCTGACCTCAGGGCTGAATTTCATATGTGTTCATACTGAAGTAACCAAAATTAATAAGCATCAATTTTTTTTTTATCTGAGCTATGCTAATCAAATCTCAATTATCATCTGGAATAGAAAATAACGGTATGAGCAGTTTTATTTACATTTTTACAGTTTTTTAGGTTTTATTTATTTAAGTAATCTCTACACCCAACATGGGGCTCGAACTCACCAACCTGAGATCAAGAGTTGCATGCTCTCTGACTGAGCCAGCCAGGTACTCCCAGCATGAATAATTTAAATTCAGGAATAAAAGACTCCTTTTGGTTATTAGTTTTAATCTGTCTTCAAGTTGTTTTTTAATGCTGCTGCTAAACTGAAAACTAGATTTGAATTTTTTAATAGCAGTGGACAGAGAGAGAGTAACACCACATTTATCAAGAGGTCAAATTCCGAGGGGTGCCTGGCTGGCTGTCAGAAGAAATTACTTAAAACAAAACAAAACAAAACAAAAGTCAAAGCTAGCAGCCTCGCCCACCTTCTACAGCTGACTCAAAGTAAAGAAGGTCCTGAACAGCGAACAGCCGCCCAAACTCATGAAGACAACCTTGTGTTTCCACACAGGCATATGTATGGGTAAAGCACAGCCAAAGAGACTTTTCTTTCAAAGCAGTACACGGAACAGCTATATGGTACAGAATGACTTTTTAAAAAAATGTTTATTGAAAATATTTTTGAGAGAGCCAGAGAGAGAGCGCAAGAAGGTGAGAGGCAGAGACGGAGTGGGGGACAGAGGATCTCAAGTGGGCTCTATGCTGACAGCAGAAAGCCTGATGTGGGGCTCAGACTCATGAATCGTGAGATCATGACCTGATCCAAAGTCGGGACACCTAACCGACTAAGCCACCCAGGCGCCCTGGTGCAGAATAACTTTGCTGGCTTCCCAGTTTTCAGCCGATGATTTTGGAGTGATTTAAGGATAGGATGAGTGATTACTGAAGCCCTCAGGTGCCATTATAATGTGTACTGTTTCATCATGGTATTCATGATAATGGCTTAGGTTCTACAGGAAGTAATGTTATGATCACCATATTTTGTTTTTAAAAAAGCATCTAGGTGTAAAAAGTACACTTTAGGAAGGTTCCATCTAAACAGCAAAAATAAAAAAAAATAAAAAAAATTCTGGTGCCTATGAGGTTCGGAGAGAAGCTATTCCCTCATGACAAAGTCACCACACAGAATCACTTGAAGTACCTGAAAAATCAGTATATTTCCAGGATAACTGCAATGTCAACATTTTGTTTTCCAGAGCTTAATGGCAATACTCGTTAGGAATCTAAAATGTAACATACGCCTTCTCCTATTTTTTATTTTGCATAATTTAATGTTCTCTTGATAACCAGGGACTTATAAAAATCTCACAAAAATGGATGTAGGTGACATGGGACATTCTACTGAATGGATACTAATTTCATTACAGGACCCCGAACTTGCTGAAAAAGTTCAGGATTCAGGGTAACAGCCTGGCTTGCAATTACTTGCCTAGCTTCTCCATGAAGATGGTGCAGAACAGGGATCAAGCATAACCCTGCTCCATATTGTTGTAAGATTCTTCCATATAAAATGTGGAGTGACTCAAAGACTTAAGTATTCTTGGCCCATTCAGGTTTTCTTATTCTCTTCAAGAAAAAAACAAAAAAATCACAACTTTCTTCATTATGCTTTCATGTCCTCAGCACTTAGGAGAGAGGAAAAGTGGTGTCATCTGTTCCTCTGTCCTTGACTGGCTCAGGTCTGGCTGACATTCTCATTTCTTAGGTTGGTTCCGTATCTTTGTATTCGCTTTCGTTTTCTTTTATTCCCCTAACTCCGAAGGGCCATGCTGCCAATTAGAACATTGGGAACTGTGAGCAAGGGATGGGAGCTGGGGGACAAGAAAACCGTCAAACCAGTTTCTTCCTCAGTAGGACTATGGCTGGATTATGGTTGCCGGGAGGCAATCAAAGAAATCAGAATAAAGTCTGGCAAAGAGGAAAGTCGTGATTAGCTCTTGAACCTCTTCAAACTGCAATGAATACTGAAACCTTTACATGAAAATGGACCCCTGAGTTAATAGGTGACAGTTTTCGAAAAACAATTCATAACTTGAGATGAGAAGCACACAGCATACAAAATTAATTACTCCGGTGGGCCGTTCATCTCTTGAAGATCACAGGGAACATCACCAGCAACTGCTGAGAGACAGACTTGCGAAGGGGAAGCAGAAAGGAAAGCGGGAAAGGACTTCAGAGCTGGCCGTGAACTGATGCGATCCTACTCAGAGACTGGGCGGGGGAATGGTGGTCTCTGGAGAAAGGGGCTCCCAAGGGAGAGGAGCCCCGGCATGCACTCCTGCTCATCATCCCCCACTAGAACGGGGTACGGCAACAGAGGACACAGAGGGGAAGCACATAAATTCTCCTTGTACTCAACTAGATTTTAATTCGGATTAGTGTTTTCCTCTTTTGTATGAAAACACCCTGCTGAAGACTTATCACCTGGGCAAACGGTCTTAAGGGAATCTGACCGAAACGAAGTGAAGATGACGAGCAAGGCGGCTTTCAGTGAGTGTTGTTCATGTGATGGGCACAGCATGTAACAAGAGAAATAAATTGCATCTCAACACCGAGTCACTTTTAGGAAAGGTCAAATAAACTCAAATAATTTGGAAGTTAGTTTATCTCTTTGGGTATATTGTCCTTAAAAATAATCAAAATGACAAACATTACAAACAACTCTATCCCTTCTTGCCTCTTAAAAGGATATTAAATCTCTAGGGGCTCTGTGTTCAAGTGTAAGATGAGCTGCAAAGTCATCCGTGACATGATTAGGATCGCCTCCAGGTAATGCTGCACATATTGGACAAATCTGAAATGAAAGTAAAGAAAGCAGATTTAATAGATGGATATTGATCAGACATCTTGTTGGATGAATATTTTACTATAACTGAGTTTTAACCAGGCAACAACACAGTAGAGATCCTGAACTAGTAAACAGCAACGGAGGCCTGAATATGAACTACGGCACATCCACGCTGTTACTTACAACTCAACAGATAACCTCTCAGGGTCAGACACAACGGTTCTAGACAAAGAGCTCAAACTTGAGCTCTGGTAAAGCCTTCTAACAGCCTGGCCGATTCATTTGCATGGTCTGACAAAACACTTTCCATAAAAAAAAATTTGTTTAAAGATGTGCTATTTAATTAGTGCACATTCACATCTGACTAAGTTTGGTCTTGAATGGTAAAGACGGAGAAATAAGCCTCCCCAAAGTAAGCTAGATTTGAGGGCCAATCTCCAAATACGACAGCAAAGCTCTTATTAAAATACAACTATACAAGCTCATATATTAAGACAGTGATTACTGGCAATGTGCAAATATGCTCTATAAATTCATGAATAGGACTTCCAAGGGAAAATGGGGACGGGAGCCCATTTTTAGAACTCTTATCTTTCAGAGGAATGGGAGGCGGAACAAAAGCTTGTTCAGGTTAAGGTCAAGGAGTAGAAGACCAACTTCTTGTGCGCCTTAGGGCAAGGGATAGGAGAAAGGAATAAAGTGTGTGTGCACACGCAGAGCTCAGGGGAGCCTTCAGAGGCTGGAAATGTGGTTTCTGAAGCGGTAGGTTAGAGAGGAGTGGTGACACAGGAAGAAGAGGGGTAGGATCAAAAGAAAGGAACTTTGAGAGGAAAGGCCCCTTCTCTTCCAGAAATCCAAATGGGTAAATGATGGTCTAGGAGTGGAAGCCAAGCCTTGAGGTGTAAAGAACTTGAGAGCTAAAGAACAGAACCAAACAGAAAGGTCTGATGCAAAGGGGCACAGCCAAAGGGAGCCCCAGGAAGTGTACAAAGCTTTAGGCTTGTGTCTCTCTAGGGAGAAAAGAACTGAGGCTAGGATATGTGATTTATGTTGCCAATACACGTGTTGTATCTCTGAATTCTTTCACCTGGAGTAAAATTCAGGCACTCGGTTGACCTTGCTGCCTGCCTGTGGTGGTGTAAAAGAGATGAAGAGGCAGGCGCAAGGCGAGACTTGGAAGGCCAATACTGGGATACAGATGGGAAAACAAACTATCTGATTCCCAGAGCCTATGCCAACGCAAATCACCATCTTCTTAGGACTAGAAAGCACAAGTCCCCTGAAAGTCCGACTCTGATTTGATTCCAGTTCCTCTTATGCCCATTCAGCTGTTCTGATTATACCTGCTTCAGGAGTCTGAGAAATATCCTTAAGAAACCCTAAAGATGCTCATGAGAAATAACACTTAAGCAGGACAGTGTGCAAAAGAAGAAGGGAGGTCACATAGGAACGTGCCTGCAAAGAAATGAAGAAAACACTGGATAAACATGTGCACATGCCTTTCTTAGAAGATGCCACAGAGGCGTTCAGACATTTTTTTCCTCTGTCAGAGAGAAGAGCAATTGTATCTGTTCATAAATTTACAGATTATCAACTCTCTTTCCCAGGAATTTAGGTTCTACTGTCTGTGTCATTCCTGTACTATGAAACTGCCAGGCAGTGTCCGCTGTACTTATTTTACTTTTTGTGTGTTTCTGTCTTGCCTAGCTAGATTGTCAACGGTTTTGAGAAATGCAGGACAGTGTGATTTGGTTGTTGTTTGGGAACCGTGACCAGACTTGCTTAAAACAAAAAGACCAACAGGTTTGGAGAAGCAGAAACAACCTCCAGTTTAACAAATCAAACAAACAAGCCAGCTTAGATATTTTTGAGTCCCTCAATTTTGCAACAATTTAACAGGTGCTGGACAATGCAGAGCTTTATTACAATGCGACAAGATTACAAGTGTTAAGATTTTTATCCAAAGAAAAAATAACCATTAAGAGGAAAAGGCACCTTCCTTCTAAGATATTTGCTTTAGACTGGCCTTTGGCTAAGGTCTATGCACAACTTGAACTGCACAAAAGATAACTGTAGAAGTTTCAGTACTTTGAGGACACACGCAAATGTTCTTAGATGAGAGAAGTATCCTTGAGAATATGCATTCCCGGAAGGAAGACAAAATGGGAAAGTACAGATATCAAATGTACTAAGAATGCCCTAACAGGACCGACAGCCTCCTATACCCTAGAAAAGCACCTTCGAGATGGGGATGTAGACTAGTGCTTAGTTTTGAGTGTGTCTTTACTTCCACACACCCAGTATCTTGCAGAGGACAGAAAAATTCCCACAAAAGATACACTGTTAACCCTAAACTTACGAGTCTGTCAACATTAATATTTATCATGCTTCGACTGCCACATGATATAGTAACATCTATTACTTGAACAAGCAAATTCCATGTAACACATTATCTTAACGCAATGACAACTTGCCAGCGTTCAGGCATATTGAACTGGCATAAGTCAGTGTTTCCTGAAATTGGCTGAGGATATAATTCATCCAGAATATTTGGTAAAAACACAGTTCTCTAGGCCCCTGCCTGGAAACTGATTCTAGGAGATTTGAAAATCTATATTTTTGACAAGGGTCCCAATTATCTTATAATTAGGTAAGTTTGGTAAATACAGCTTAAATATACAACGGTATTTAAAAATAATAAATATCCTGAGGAATGAAACATGAAATGTTGTATTTACTATCCCCTGGCTCAAATTCTTTTTTTTTTTTTTTTAGTGTTTTTATTTTTGAGAGAGAGACAGAGCACAAGTGGGGGAGGTGCAGAGAGAGAGGGAGACACAAAAACAACCACAGAGGGGTTAAGTTCTCATGATGTAGTGAGCTTTTTTTTTTTTTTTTGGATAGGCTTCATTACAAGTTTCTTGGCCATTTTGTTCACTGTTCCAGAAAATGCATTTTAAAAACTGTCTATCTGATCCAGCATATAACCTGGCTTGAACTGAAGCTACTAGACCACAGCACTACAGAGAGATCGGTCTTGCACCAAAATCATTCAGCAGATGCTGAGAGCTAGGCTGGTTCTTTACCATGAGGCTGACCCACTTTGGAGCATCATCCTCTCAGGCCACTTGAAACTGCCCTTGAACTCAGATTCCGGGACACTAAGCTTCTTGTTAACAGCAAACACTTTTTTTTAAAGTTTATTTATTTACTGAGAGAGAAACACAGAGAATGAGCGGGGGGGTTGTTGAGAGGGAGGGAGAGAGAATACCAAGCAGGCTCATCAGTGCAGAGCCTGACCTGGGGCTCAACCCCACGAATTGTGAGATCATGACCTGAGCTGAGATCAAGAGTCAGATGCCTAACTGACTGAGCCACCCAGGCGCCCTGTAGCAGCAAACACTTTAAGTGAAATAACTGGTTTGACAATTGGTATTTCTTGACTAGGTTTCTGAAACTTGATAAACTCATTTATTTCATTTATCTGATTAATTTTAGATCTCTGAGAAATATGTTCCTTTTGAGTAACTGTTCAAAAGCTGTGATTTCCCTATATCATCTTCTATTGTTACTTTCTAGTAACACACCAAATGTTTGACGCATCGTTTGTCTGGCAACGATGATCTTATGGCAGCACAGCTTCTTTGTAGTTCATTTTTTGGACCCTTTTTAAAAAAGATTCATTTTCATCCACATAATCATTATGATTAGGTTCATCCTGCCACAAAAGGACTACAGAATCACTCAAATCCTACCATCCTTCCATTCCCAAGTAAAAGCCCGGGTGGCATGATGGTGGAGAAAGTAACATTATTCTTCTGTACAAATGTCAAACCTCTTTATTATCCACCAGACCAAGTGGACAAATGTTCTCGTTTTAATGGTTCTCTAGTATCTGGCCGTACTCACCTGATTCCATTTTATTTCCCATTATCTCCCACAACAATCAATACCTTACCATCCCTTCTACCTACTATGTTTCTTTCTCAATACCACATCTTAGTTCATGTTGTCTCTTCCCTCTGAATAATGCCTTTACCTTCCCATTCTGTCCACTTTTTGAAATCATACCCATTTTTTTCAAGGCCTACATGAAGTCCCAAAGCCCTCTGACTCCTTCCTGTGTTATTCTCCAATTGTGTCAAATAAGCTAGTTTGCTCTTCAGATGGGCCACAAAGTCTGTGTGGGTTGAGGCCACATGTTTTACAGTTGTTATGCTGAGAGCCACTGTGCCTTACTCCAAGAATTCAGAGGCCTCAGAAAACACTTCACACTTTACATACTAAACGTAATGTTCTTGGTTAATACTTGGGGAGATACGTTCAGAAGTCACGAACATTTATCTAGAGAAAGGCCACTAAAATCTCCCTTTCCAACTTGTCCTTAATAATTGACCCAGGAATGATCTAGAACAGAGAATCTTCTGACATTATCCTCCGAGGGCAAAGAAGGGAAGGTAAAGTGAATGTTGTGTTCCCCTCACCCTCTTCCTATTTATAACTAACGACTCAATTTCTCTCAGGCACCCACACATTTTCTCACATAAAGCCCTTCTGCAGCCCCCCACCTTCCTGTTACTTTGCTTTCTGTCCAGTCATTACATGAACATTCCTTCTCCTTGTTCCTTTTCTCTACTACAGCTGTGGGTCAAGTTGTGAAGTGAATCACGGTTAAGAAGATTAAAGGTATTACTCTTGTATCTGAGGAGTTACAGGTTCTGGAGCAAAATTACAATGCAGTGAAGAATAACTGCCACAGCTCTACTGCCTTCAGAAAAGCTGCTTATTTACTTGTGTTCGGTGAGTTTGTGCACCCCCCACATCGTAAGCAGAAGATAAAAACACAATTCCAAGTCAAATAATTTTCCTTTGTTAATATTATACCTTCTTTCTTTCTTTCTTTCTTTTTTTAATAAATGGGGAGGAGAGAAAGTTCTTTTTTCTTTTTCTTTTTTAATGTTTATTTATTTTGAGAGAAAGAGAGAGTGTGAGTGGGAGAGGGGCAGAGAGAAGAAGAGAGAGAATCCCAATCAGGCTCTGTGCTGACAGTGCAGACTCCTACGTGGGCCCCAATCCCACGAACTGTGAGATTATGACCTGAGCTGAAATCCAGAGTCAGACACTTAACTAACTGAGCCACCCAGGTGCCCCTCTACTAACTTTCTAATACAAGATTACATAGGTTTTTCCTAAGCTAGCTTCGAAATCAAAATTCACCACGTGATGTGTTCTGCCAACCTCGTACTTATTTATTGTGCTCTGAGTTTCAAGCTAGGTGTCCAAAGGACATTTACAAAAATAGCTTCTTTTTAAGTTGGTGTTTTCTTTTTCCTTTCTTCTCATATGTGTAGGTTATATAAATTTAAATGAAAACATGTAACAAAGCCTTGTGAGCACTGTTTCAGATACGGGGCACCTTCTGGGACTGCAATAAACACGGTTTCTCTTGTGCTACTGTTTACAACTGCGACCGTTTTCTAGTTAAAGGATCTATGCCAAGAAGTCCAGGTGGGCTAGTTAATGAAAGTTCTCACCAGTCAAATTTGTTATATTGTATAATTTTGTTACTATGCATTAACAAATTCATTAAGTATTTACTGAGGACCAAATCAGTGTTCACTTAATATCCTGGGTTATAAAAATATTAAGAAACGAAGACAGTGAACATGGTGATCCTGCCACCATTCAAGTTCATACAAATTCCTTTTTTTTTTTTTGAGTTTCATCTCTTCTTATAAATTGGGATGTATTTTTCATTATTTATTCAAACCAGATTACAATTCATGTCTCTTCTTTTGAAGGGCTCTTAAACTCACCTCTAGATATACCCCACGCTTGTTCTGTTAGGCAAAATTTTCTGATCACTTGCAATATAATGGGATGTTTTTAACAGAATTTCTTTTACTGAAAAGTGATGATCCAAAAAGAGCTATTAGAATTTAAAGCCAAGACACATAAAAAAGCCTTCACATGCATTTTAATCCTTAGAGTTAAACAAACATAAAGTTGATAATCTACCAAGCTAACTATTGCTGAGGTTTATTGGTGATGTCAGGTTTTTGATCTCCTACCCAATTAAAAGCGGTTCATCTTATAAAACCTGTAGCTATAATAAATATAAGACTGAATGCTGGAGTTTTGCTTTGAAGAGATACATAAAGCACTACTGGAAAATCTTTTGGGCCTACAACTATCTAAGTTGTAGCCACTTGCACCTTAACCATCCAGTTTGCCAATATAGACATAGGTCCTTTCAAGATTTGAGTGAGCACACCATTCAACTGGATTACAATCTAATTTTCTATTGTTACAGCGCAACACTGAAATTAACTTATAATGAAGTAGGAGTTACTTCATATTGAATTTATTTTTCTCCTCAGTTCCATTCTCCCCATTTTAATACTTAGGTTGGAAGGGTCACATGCTTCTAAAGAGTAGCATTTAGAATTTTAGGAGTTTTTGCTATATACAAAAGTTTTAATTTTCCTTACATTTTTTTTCAATTTTTTCATTAAAAAAATGTTTATTTATTTTTGAGAGAGAGACGGGGGCGGGGGGGGGGGAGACAAAGAGGGAGGGAGGTGCAGAAAGAGAGGGAGACACAGAATCTGAAGCAGGCTCCAGGCTCTGAGCTGTCAGCACAGAGCCCGACGCAGGGCTCAAACTCACAAGCTGTGAAATCATGATCTGAGCCAAAGTTGGACACTCAACCAACTGAGCCACCCAGAAGCCCCTTCCTTACATTTTTATACATGATTTAAAAGTCCTAAATAACTAAGTTTTGGTTTTAAATGTTATTTTACTTACTTAAAGATTTTTTTTTTTCTTAAGTAGGGCTTCATGCCCAGCACGGAGCCCAAGGTGGGGCTTGAACTGACCCTGAGATCAAGATCTGAGTTGAGATCAAGACTTGGATGCTTGGGGCACCTGGGTGGCTCAGCTGGTTAAGTGATGCTTTTGGCTCAGTCATGATGTCAGGTATGTGGGATCGAGCCCGCATCGGGCTCTGCACTGAGTGTGGAGTCTGCATGGGATTCTTTCTCTGCCACCACCTCCCTGCTCCATGCGTGCTTTCTCTCTCTCAAAATAAATACATAAATTTAAATCTTAAAAATAAGAAAAAGCTGAACGCTTAACTGACTGAGCCACCCAAGTACCCCTTGATTTTTCACTTTTAAGTAATCACTACACCCAACATGGGGTTCAAACCCACAACCTCGAGAACAAGAGTCATACCCTCTACCGACTCAGTCAGCCAGGCATCTCCTTAAATATGTTTTTTGGGCAGAAATTTAAATTCTATGTGTACACTGATGGGGCTCCCAGGTGGCTCAGTCGGTTAAGTGTCTGACTTTGGCTCAGGTCATGATCTCACAGTTCGTGGGTTCAAGCCTTGTGCTGTTGGGCTCTGTGCTGACAGCTCAGAGCCAGAAGCCTGCTTCAGATTCTGTGTCTCCCTCTCTCTCTCTGCCCCTCCCGGCTCGTGCTCTGTCTCTCTCCCAAAAATAAAAATAAAACATTTAAAAAAAATAAAAACAGGGGCGCCTGGGTGGCGCAGTCGGTTAAGCGTCCGACTTCAGCCAGGTCACGATCTCGCAGTCCGTGAGTTCGAGCCCCGCGTCGGGCTCTGGGCTGATGGCTCAGAGCCTGGAGCCTGTTTCCGATTCTGTGTCTCCCTCTCTCTCTGCTCCTCCCCCGTTCATGCTCTGTCTCTCTCTGTCCCAAAAATAAATAAACGTTGAAAAAAAAAAATTAAAAAAATAAAAAATAAAAAAAATAAAAACAAAACAACAATTTAGCAACAGTAAAAAATAACTCCAAAGGATTCAGAACTGTCTTTTTTCTTTATCCTGCCCACAATTCACTCTAGATATGAGCACCCATGCTCACCTAGAAGAAAAACCCAAATGTCAGCTCCACTTTCTTAATCTAACCCGGTGCAAACTATATTTATTACCTGTAGACTTTGAGAAAGGACATGGGAACCTCTTACCTCTTAGTGGTATCAAGAAGAGCCTGAAAGATGCAGGGAGACAGGGGCAGGGAGGCAGTGCCTGAGAGCAAGAAGCAATTTTAGTGAAGAATCAGAAATAAACTCTACCTTAGTTAGTGGGTCTGTGTGGTTTACAGTGAGTTTAAGTTAGAGTCTGATGAGGACTGAAGCTTTCTGCATGTTCCCCTTCTCAAGGGCATAACCAGTTTGTCAAGTAAGACTGAGTTTGCCAGAGCTTCCTAGAAAAAGATGACCTCAGCTATGAACATCAAGACTGGCATCTTCAAATAATTTTACCAGTTTTTTTTTTTTTTTTTTTTTTTTTTTTAAATCTGAGGGGCAGGTCCGGAAAAGAAGAGACAAGACTGAAAAGCATTTAAAGAACTTCTGAGTCACCCTGTAATTTGCCAACAGTTGTCGAAGAGCTCCCATCTTTACACCATCCCTCCTGCAAATCTTTCTACAAACCCTGCAGAACATTTCTTTGACTTAAAATTAGCTGTCTGGACACTGAACTAGACAAACCAGTATTTTATAGGACAAAGAAGAAACCAGACTAGTGTCTAAAGAAAAAAAAAAATTCAAAATGAATGTGTGTAACACCTGCTATTTTACCCAGTGCTCCCCTTCCCATTCAGAAAACTGCCTGTTTTCCTTCCCTTACAGGATTTTAATTCAACTTCAACATAGAAGAAAGTAGAAAGCAATGAAAACCCTACCCAGGAAGAACATACTCTCAAATAGCAGGCATTTAAGGAACTTATTTCTTACAGAAATAGATTTTAAAAATGTCATGACACATGTGTATAGGATTATCCCAGAACAAATCTGGAATCCCCAAAATATCTCCTATCATTTCCTTCCCTGCTCACAACTCCAAAAAATCTGCCGGGGTACTAATAGCTATATCACTCTTAAAATCAAAAGTACTATGATCTTGGGGTGCCTAGGTGGTTCAGTCGTTCAAATGTCCAATTTTGGCTCAGGTCATGATCCCACAGTTCGTGGATTCGAGCCCCATGTCTGTGTGGACAGCTCAGAGCCTGGAGCCTGCTTCAGATTCTGTGTCTCCCTCTCTCTCTGCCCCTCCCCTGCTTGCACTCTGTCTTTCTCTCAAAAATAAATGTTAAAAAAAAAAAAAAAAAAGTACCATGATCTGATTTTAAACAAGTAAATGTGTTCAAAGTAACTATTATTTAAAAATATGCAAAGACAGCCAAACACTAAAGACAGGAAAAACTGATTTATAAAATAGAAAGTGTTTGGAGTCAAAAGTAATGAAAAGCACAAATTGTAAAAGTACCAAATCCTAATCTTCTACAATCTCTCCAGCTAAATGCAGCTGAGCAGTGGCAATATGGTTTCCCTGCAGCAACTGTATTTTTCAAATCCTATGTATTTATTTCTACAGCATTAGATAAAATACCCTTGTGAGTTCATAGAAAAGCAGATAGCATCCAACTGCATTCTCTGATAAAGAATGCAAGCAGTAAGAGTCAAAACGTATTTTTTTCTTGTAATGTGAGTTTGGCTTTTAAATGCTTACCTTTCCTGATTATCTGATTAAAAGGGTAAGAAGGTAGTTACAATGTTTAAGAAAGTGTATAAAATTAGATTAAAAGATATGTACAAACTGTGGTTCACTTCACTGTTGCCCCTAATAAGGAAATAAGTGCGGAAGTTAGCTCTACATATCGACATATTAAAACAGTCTCTCAATGAAATATAGATAGATTGATGATCAGGATTTAAAAGTCCTATAGACAGTTTAAAACAGATGTCACTTCTCATCGCCTTCATGAATAAATCATATCTATCATGTTAATTTGGCTGGAATATTTGATCTAATACTTTCTTGCTTGCTTAATTTAGAGATCAAGTGCATCTAATTGTTTAGTACAAATTGCCACGACAATGATGATAAACTATTCTGTGCTCTATGACATTCAAACAACTGTTTAAATATTAAGTAAGTTACCAGCTAAAACCGATTATTCTGAATCATGAAAAAAAATTCAAAGGCCCTTTTATGCCATCGTTTTCTCCGTAAGAACTGTTGTCATTAGTTTTTAAAGTGTTTGTATGTATGTATGTATGTATGCATGTATGTAATCTCTACACCCAACGTGGGGCTCAAACTCACAACCCTGAGACCAAGAGTCTCATTCTCTTCTGACTGAGCCAGCCAGGTGCCCCAAGAATTATTACTCAAAATAAAATTGTCTAAAGTCAGACTATGGGAAATTTCCAAAATCATTCTTTCTCCGTGATTTTTAGTTCTTATAAATAAAACACAGTACAACTGTACTATTTCAAAACTAAACTCCTTTTGTTAAGAACACACCTAAGTCTTCATTAAAAAGGTGAGGAAATGGGGGCACGTGTGGGTGGCTCAGTTGATGAAGCATCTGACTCTTGATCAGCTCAGGTCATGATCTCACCGGTTGGTTAGTTTAAACCCCTCATAGGGCTCCATGCTGACAGTGCAGAGCCTGCTTGGGAATCTTCCCCTCTCTCTGTCCCTCCCCTGCTCGCTCTCTCTCTTAAAATAAATAAATAAACTTTATTTTTAAAATTTTTTTAAAACTTTTTTTATTATTTATTTATTTATTTTTTAATTTTTTTTTTTTTTAATGTTTATTTCTGAGACAGAGTATGAGTAGGGGAGGGGCAGAAAGAGAGGGAGACACAGAATCAGAAGCAGGCTCCAGGCTCTGAGCTGTCAGCACAGAGCCCGACACGGGGCTTGAACTCACAGACTGCGAGATCATGACCCGGGCTGAAGTCGGACGCTTAACCGACTGAGCCACCCAGGCGCCCCTAAAACTTTTTTTTAACATTTATTTACTTTTGAGAGACAGAGCACAAGCGGGGAAGCGGCAGAGAGAGAAGGAGACACAGAATCCCAAGCAGGATCCGGGCTCTGAGCTGTCAGCACAGAGACCGACACGGGGCTCGAACTCACGAATGGTGAGATCATGACCTGAGCCAAAGTCAGACACCCAACCGACTGAGCCACCCAGGGGCCCCATAAATAAACTTTAAAAAGAGGGGGGGTTGGAGGGATGCTTGGGTGGCTCAGTTAGTTGAGCGTCTGTCTGACTTCGGCTCAGGTCATGATCTCACAGTTCGTGGGTTCAAACCTTGTGTTGGGCTCTGTGCTGACAGCTCAGAGCCTGGAGCCTGCCTCGGATTCTGTGTCTCCCTCTCTCTCTGCCCCTCCCTCGCTTGCACTCTGTCTCTCAAAAATATATAAACATTAAAAAGGGTGGGGGGGGCGCCTGGGTGGCGCAGTTGGTTAAGCGTCCGACTTCAGCCAGGTCACGATCTCGCGGTCCAGGAGTTCGAGCCCCGCGTCGGGCTCTGGGCTGATGGCTCAGAGCCTGGAGCCTGTTTCCGATTCTGTGTCTCCCTCTCTCTCTGCCCCTCCCCCGTTCATGCTCTGTCTCTCTCTGTCCCAAAAATAAATAAACGTTGAAAAAAAAAAAAAAAAAAAGGGGTGGGGGTAATGTTATCAGTAACATAAATGAAGAGCACCTAAAAGCTGGACACTACCCTAACCCCTTCTCTGGAAAGTAATAAAAATGAGTAAATCAAATGAAAAATAGAAAGCAAGAAGTTCCCAGCAATGATCTATTAGAAGACTGCTATTATTATGAACAGAATAATACATTAATACATACATTTCTGGAAGAGGGAAGAAAATGTTGGTAAACCAAAAAGTGCTTTTATCTTTTAAGCATAATATTCTTCAGATAAATTACAAGAGATTTACTTTAACAACTGAGAGCAAGCTAACTACATGTCATTAATGAAATGTAGCAGAACATTTCATCTAAAAACAAAATCTCTGACGGCTTTCAAACTAGCTACAGTGCAAGCTCAAATACATAGGATTTAAGAAAAAATTCAGGAGTCACTTCTTTTATGTCTGAAGAAAAGTTTTTCTACCTACCATGTTTCTTCCACCATCCTAACACTTCCTCAATAATCCTTCGTATCTGCAATCCCATTTGACCACTACTGCTCACTTCTGCTACTAGATTGATGGATTTTAAAATTACATACTGTACTACACTTCCCCTCTTAATTCTTTCCATTACCCAATCTACCCAATCTACCAAATCTCGTGGTAACTATGCGGGATTTTAAGAACTTGTGCTTAATCTCAAGATCACATTGTTTACCATGTTTAGTGTTTACAGAAAGACTCCTGAGGGCTGCCTGGGTGGCTCAGTTGGTTAAGCATCCAACGCTTGGTTTCAGTTCAGGTCAGGATCTCATGGTTTGTTGGTTCAAGCCCTGCATCGGGCTCTCTGCTGACAGTGAGAGATTCTCTCTCTGCTCCTACCCTGCTCATGCTTGCTCGCCTGCTCTCTCTCAAAATAAACAAATAAAAGCTTAGAAAAAAAAAAAAAAAAGACTCCTGAGGCTATGCCCAATCCACTTCTTAAAGTTTTAACTAGAAATCACCCTCACTCATTCTATGTCAGATGTTGTTTTTCATAGTATCTGGTTTTGAAGGGTCCTCCATACCCTCAAAATCAAAGCCTCTTGAGTAATCCCAAATTAATCTTAAGAAGGGGGGCAAATCTTATATGGGGCCTTTAGAGTCCCTATTTGAAAAAGAAAACAGAGACATATAGACAAGGTTATAAAGTTGTCTACAAAGTTGTTGTATTTTTTTCTTTTTTAAAAATGTTTATTTATTTATTTTGAGAAAGACAGAGAGAGAGTGGGGGCAGGGTAGAGAGAGGGGAGAGAGAGAATCCCAAGCAGCCTCCGCAGTGCAGAGCCTGATGCGGGGCTTAAACTCATGAACTATGAGATCCTAACCTGAGCCAAAGTCACACACTTAACTGACTGAGCCACCCTGGCGCCCCTACAAAATTGTTTTAAACATTAACCTTCAGTAGACTTTCTTACCAGCTATGTCAGGTATCAGTAAATGCTTACTAGTGGTGACAATAATACCTACAGTGACATTCTTTTACCCCTAAATGTTCCAAATGGATTCTGGTTAGGAGTGAGATCCCTAAGTCCCATGAAGTTACAAACCGGTGGCCTAGCCGACACATGGAAGAAACACAGGAGCAAAGCAAGATAGCACATTAAGCATTTAGAAAGAAAAACGTAGGTGGGGCACCACGGTGGCTCAGTTGTTAAAGCATCTGACTTCAGCTCAGGTCATGATTTTACAGTTTGTGAGTTCAAGCCCCACTTGAGGTAAGCCTCGCTTCTCTCTCTCTCTGTCTCTGCCTGTGATTCTCCTGTGATTCTCTCCCACTCCTGTGATTCTCTCTCTCTCTGCCCCTCATTCACTTGTGTCTTCTCTCTCTCTCAAAACAAAAAAACAAAGAAGAAAAAAAAGAAAAAAAAAGGAAAGAAAAATGTAGATAGGAACAGAAAATGGGGTACACATGAGTCCCCCACCAAAATAACACGAGTCACTCTTGAACTCCAGAAGTTTTCCACGTTTGACTAACCATGACCTTGGCAAAATACTGGGGAGGGCGGTGGGGTGAGAGGGACACCTAGTAACATCACCTGGACATTTATAAATGCTTCACACGCATGCAGAGAGGCACTCAAAATACTTAATAACTGGTGGCATAGGCACCAATCCTTCAGAACGGACACTAGTCAGTAAGGCATATGTGCTGCCAGCCCTGGACTGAAGAGGCCGGACTCACAAGATTTGAGGAAGAAAAAACCCTGTACCTTCATATCAAAGATTCTTGTTTGCTTGCCATTTTTCACTTTGAAACGCCTGGGTGGAAACAGAGGGCAGATGTGGTGTTCATGCAGACTAAGGGCTGATGAGGAGGGAGCAATCCTTAAAATACTCCACAAAAACCAATTTAAAAACAGTATGGCCACTGTCTTGAACTATGTACCAAAAGCTTGGGAACTTAACAAAGGCACATACTGAACATGCCTTATAAGAGACAGACCACTAAACCATTTGTAGATGGTAAATATTTAATTTTCAAACTGTGAATCAGGTGTAGAGGAGTGTAAACAAATTATGAGTATTTACTTACAGGAAAAAAAAAATCAAGGCAAAGCTGCTGAGGCAGAACTACTCATTCTTATTTCAAAAGACTAGCTTTTCGCTCATGGAAGGACTTAACTTTCTGCTGGATTCTCCAATTTGGGGTGTGGAAAACTGAGTAGCTGTCCTGCCCCAGTGGAGTGATGAAGTACTATCCCAGGGCCTACTGGCTAGTAAAGATTTTAAGAATGCCTGGTTCAGTAAGAGAAACCCCTCTCTGTTGTATCCAGTAACAGAAATTAAGTCAAAAAGAAATTATTCCAAATTTCCCACAACAACGAGGATGAGATGCGATCAAGTCCACATTCCTCATACTGGTATCTGGGACTGAATCAAAAGGAAGCAAAGTCACCTTTACAAAATAAGAACAACAAATTAAGAACAGTAGTAAAATGTGTCAACAGTGTTCTGAGGCTCCAGATGAGAGCAGTTCTGAGCTGTTAGATATGAAAATTTGGCTTTGGGACTACATAATGTCAATTCACCAAATGGTTGAACTACACACCTTATAAGCAACTTTAAGCATCCAACTAAGCAGTGTGAATGGGAATAAAAGTGAACCTGTAGTACTCACAGCTGTAACAGCAGGGCTGTAGCAGAGATAAAACAGGACAATGGTTAAGTAGGGACTCTACAACCCAGAGGGACTCTGGCTGACTTCAAACACCAGGCTCTGCCCCTCAGCAGCTGTATGTCCTCGGACACCCTATTTCTTGAGTTTCAGCTAATTTGTTTTGAATACATTTAGGGGCTTATTAGTTGATGCAATGTGCAATTGCTTGTGCCAAAATTCTCCAAATCCCAGACCTACAGTTCCATTTCTCATCTCTCACTTTATCTATTATTACCAATAGTAAAGGGGGGGGGGGGAAGGGTGCTCTTTTGGGTGTACTTTATCGTTTCTTAAAAGTTGAATATATGCTGACTCAGATGTCAAGTTAAATACCCAAAAAGCTTTCAAGGCAAGATTTCCTTTGTGCATTATTCCAGGTCTTTGGCTCTTAGCCAGTTGGGAAAGATTAGAGTAGAAGGAACTTGTAGGGACCTTAGAGCTCCGACCAATGAACCAAGAGATCTGACCTAATAAAAACAAAGTAAGCGATATGTTACAATGAGATGTGACAACGGATTATTACTTATGACTTAAAATTTTAAAATTTCATTATGAAGGCATTCTCGTAGAAGAAAAATTAAGCAGGTAGCAAGAATACCTGCTTTTTAGAAAGAGCCGTGCTTCAGGGTGGGGTGCTTTTAACCTGTTCACAGTACATTTGCTAAGGGCTCCTGAATTTGGTCAAGATTCCACACTGTGCTTTTAGCAACAGGGCGAGAACGGCTAGTGTGAATAAATGAAGCGTGTTATCTTGCACACATGCAACCTCCTAGGATGTGTAAAACTTGCTGTTAAAAGAGCATTTTAATAATTATTATGCAAACAGTATCAGTACACTTAGTAGGAGACAGAGGATAGTGACCTAGCTTTACTTTTGTTAGAAATGATGTACGTTAACACATCACTTTAGATACAAGGTTTCTTCACTTACCACTTCTGTTGATGTTTCTGCATGCTCAGAAGTAACGTGTTCTTGGAGAGATGTCTCCGTATAGCCCATTTTTCCACAATAGGGACAAGTAAAAGACTGTGGCTGCTCTACAGAGAAAGCTTCCCCACCATAGTACAAATCTGAAAAATAAAGTAGAACTGCAGTGAGAAATAGTAATTATTGTTTTCTTTTATCACATGAAAATGTAAACATATGGTAGGTACAATAATGTAAAACAAAAGTGTCCCTGAAATCTCCAAAAACCTCACCCTGTCAAAGAGTGCTTAGGTACCTCATATGTGCAACATCCTTATTTTGCCTGGGACTCCATGCCACCCCTCCAAAATTCCTTTTTCACCCACATAGCTATTATTTCCTTAAGAGAAAAACAAACAGGGACACCTGGGTGGCTCAGTCGGTTGAGCATCCGACTTCAGCTCAGGTCATTATCTCACATCACAGTTCGTGAGTTCAAGCCCCGCATCTGGCTCTGTGCTGACAGCTCGGAGCCCGGAGCCTGCTTTGGATTCTGTGTCTCCCTCTCTCTGCCCCTCCCCTGCTCATGCTCTTTCTCTCTCTCAAAAATAAAGAAAAAATTTTTTTAACGTTTGTTCGTTTTAGAGAGACAGAGAGAGACAGAGCATGAGCAGGGGAGGGGCAGAGAGAGAGGGAGACACAGAATTGGAAGCAGGCTCCAGGTTCTGAGCTGTCAGCACAGAGCCCAACGTGGGGGCTCAAACCCACAAACTGTGAGATCATGACTGAAGCTGAAGTCAGATGTTTGACTGAGCCACCCAGGTGCCCCATCTCTCTCTCAAAAACAAATATACGTTAAAAAATTTTTAAATAGAGAGAAAAACAAACAACTTTTTATCCTTTCATTTAACTGAATGTTTTTTAAAGATATTTTTAAGTAGCCTCTATACCCAATGTGGGGCTTGAACCCACGACCTTGGGATCAAGAGTTACATGCTCTTCTGACTGAGCCAGCCAGGCCCCCTCCCTTCATTTAATTCTGAAACATCTCTCATTTCGCATCTAGTTCTAATTTTACTGTAATTTATTTTTTCTTTATCTCTGTGGCTACTGTACCAAGGCCAGTGTCAACACAAAGAAATCAGCAGAGGGAGAGGTGCCCAACTGGCTCAGTCGGCAGAGTGTGTGACTCCTGATCTCGGAGTTGTGAGTTTAGTTCTCTACATTTGGTACAGAGATTACTTAAAATAAAATCTTAAAAAAAAAAAAAAAAAAAAAAAAAGAGCCAGCAGGGCGTATCATAATACAAGAACACAAGTGCTCGGAATAGGCAAATGTGATCAATATGCCAACCCCCAGACGCAGCTATCTGTCTAAAGCACACACCATTCTTACAGCAGGAAGGACCCTGAGCAAAAATGCTAACTTGAATGGAGTACTACCACACAACAGACTCTGTCCATGTTGGTTACTGAAGAACTGATGAATTAGTGATATTCTATGGGAATAATCTGTTTGCCTCATTAGTACATCTCAAGAAATAAGTTTATTTTTCTCCATTAGTAACACAAAAGGAAATGCATTCGAAAGTATATTTAGTATGTTATGTCACTTCATTCCAAAGGACTATACTTAACATGAAACAAATGCTTAATTTAATAGGATATGAGGGGGCGCCTGGGTGGTTCAATCAGTTGGGTATCCGACTTCGGCTCATGTCATGATCTCGCGGTTCATGAGTTTGAGCTCTGCATCAGGCTCTGTGCTGACAGCTTGGAGCCTGGAGCCTGCTTCAGATTCTGTGTCTCCCTCTCTGCCCCTCCCCTGCTTGTGCTCTTGTCTCTCTCTCTCAAAAATAAACATAAGAATTTTTTTAAAAATAGCACATTATAAGAGAAAATTTTATAAGAGAGAACATTTGCTATGTGAGAGATTTGTTCACATTCATTTTTAGGAAGATTTAGGCTATCTTAAAAGTATTTGCCCATACACACTTGTGCACACACACTCACACACACACACTATTATATGTATAAGACTTGCCAGGTATATTTGGGATAGGTGGGGATAAATATATAAAAATCAATAAAACTTCTTCACTTGATAAAAGACATCTACAAAAAAACTATAGCTAACATCACACTTATTGGTGAAAGACTGGATGTTTCCCCCCCTAAGACCTGGAACAAGACAAGAGTGTCTGCTTTAGCCATTTCTATTCATTATTTTACTGGATGGTCTAGTAATTAGGCAAGAAAATGAAAGGAAAAGCAGCTAGAGGGAAAGGAAGAAGTGGAACCATTGGTAATCAGCAGATGACATGACCTTGCATATAGAAAATCCTAAAAAATCCAATTAGATCCTATTAGAACTAATGAACAACATCATAGGATATAAGATCCATACAAAAAACAATTATTTTTCTAAACACATGCAGTGAACAATCCAAAAATAAAATTTTAAAAATACACTTACAATAACAAGAAGAATAAAATACTTAGTAACACATTTAAAGAAGGAAGTACAAAACTTAACCTCTGGTAATTACAAAACTTTGTTGAAAAATATTAAAGACAAACTAAACAAATGGAAAAACATCTCATGTTCACCAACTGGCAGACTTAATACCGTTGCTCTCCAAACTGATCTACAGACTTAAAAACAATCCCCATCAAAATCCCAGTTGGCTTCTTTGCAGAAATGTGATGAGCTGATCCTAAAATTCTTTGATAGAAACTCAAGGTATCTAGAATACTCAAAACAATCTTGAAAAAACAAAAATCAAAACAAAGCTGGAAGACTCATACTTGTCAATTTCAAAGCTTACTAGAAGTTTACAGTAGTTAAGACTGTGGTACTAGCATATAGACAGATATATAAATCAATGAAACAGACGGAGACTCTAAGGAAAGACACATTTATGGTCAACCAACTTTCCTAATAGCTTTATTGAGATATCTCAGACATATAAAATTATGTATATTTATGATATACAACTTGATGTTCTGATGCAGTATGCACTGTGAAAAGATCACCATGTCTACATAGTTACCTGTGTGTGTGTTGAAAAAATTTAAGATCTGTCCTCTCCAAAAATTTCAAGTATACAATATAATATTGTTAACTATGGTCACCATACTGTACATTAGCTCCCCAGAGCTTATTCATCTTGCATAATGAAACTTTGTACCATGTGACCAATATTACACAAATCCCCTACCCCTCCCACCTCAGGTCAACTGATTTTCAACAAGAATGCCAAGACAATTCACT